>NC_137875.1:20285013-20325013 GCF_963924005.1 Protomyctophum bolini
GACCAAAGACCTCAGACACAGGACCATAAGCATTGGGGGAGAAAGTTCTTATGTGTTGTATAGTCTGATGGTGGTTGGCAGAAAGGAGAGTCTATACAGCTCTGTTCATTCTATAGTCTGATGGAGGTTGGCAGAAAGGAGAGTCTATACCGCTCTGTGTTCATTCTATAGTCTGATGGAGGTTGGCAGAAAGGAGAGTCTATACCGCTCTGTGTTCATTCTATAGTCTGATGGAGGTTGGCAGAAAGGAGAGTCTATACCGCTCTGTGTTCATTCTATAGTCTGATGGTGGTTGGCAGAAAGGAGAGTCTATACCTCTCTGTTCATTCTCTGAGGGAAGGTGAGCCTATGACCAAAGGTGCTCACTCTGTGCTGCAAGTCACCATAGAGTGGATGGGAGGCGTTAGCCAGCATGGAGATCAGCTTGTCCCTGATTCTCCTCTCTGCGACTGACTGCAGCCCCTCCATCCTGAGGCCCACCACAGAACTGGCCTTCTTTGTGATCTTGTTGAGTTTGTTCAGCTCCCAGGCCTTAATACCCCCACCCCAGCATACCACTGCCTAAAACAGAACGCTGGCTACAACGGACTGATAAAACATTTTCAGTAGCCTGCTACACACATTAAAGGACTTGAACCTTCTCAGGAGGTACAGTCTGCTCTGTCCCTTTCCGTAGACAGCCTCCGTGTTATCTCTCCAATCCAGGTGTTTGTTCAGGTGGACACCGAGGAACTTGTAGGACTCCACAATTTCAACCTCTTCCCCCTGGATGGTGATGGGTACTGGGGTCGTCCTTTTGCTCCGCCTCGTGTCTATCACCAGCTCTTTGGTCTTTTGTTTTTATTCCTCCGTCTGGCCCCACTGTGATTCGTCAAGTCACATTTAACCTAGCCTCGGAAACCCAGACGTTTTTATTTCCAGGGAGGTCTGTCTAAAAGTATCTTTTTATTTGCAGCAAGGGACCAGGCGGGGGGGGGGAGGGCGAGGGGTAGTTTGTTCACCACACTCTCTTCACTACAGTCTTGGGAGCGCTGTCTGCTGAGCGACACCATGGGGAGCACTTATAGGACTTGGAATGCTTTTTATCAAGGACACCGTATATAGCAACAGTTGTCCATGCTTCTTCCTTTATTCTGCTCTGTCCATTTCTACAGCCATCAGAGCCCTTTTCTCCAGAAGTCATTTTTCACTGCTTCATCTCATCGCTCTTCCCTCCGTACATTTGCACACTTTTCTTTTGTCATTCTGGGGGTGGTGGTGTTTAGACTAAGGGCAATGGAAACACAGTTAAAGTGAAGGTATGAGTTATTGCTATTGGAGCTGGGAGGATGGCTCGTCTCCCAACATTAATGTCCTGCGGGTCCCGCCATGGCCTCTCAGCGATGCTCAGGCTCTCTGTCCCCCTGAGGCTGTGTTTTTGTCCAGTCCATTCAGGCCCCTCCCCCCGCCACCCCCCCGGCCTCTACGTTCCAAACGCAGCCTCGGGTCCCTACAGCGGTGTGACGACAATTAAATTACTGGCTGAGATTTACAGTCCCATTGCTGGGGGGGGGAGGTGTAAGGCCTACAGCAAAGGGCACCGAGGCCAGGATTTATCATCGTGTGTGTGTGTGTGTGTGTGTGTGTGTGTGTGTGTGTGTGTGTGTGTGTGTGTGTGTGTGTGTGTGTGTGTGTGTGTGTGTGTGTGTGTGTGTGTGTGTGTGTGTGTGTGTGTGTGTGTGTGTGTGTGTGTGTGTGTGTGTGTGTGTGTGTGTGTGTGTGTGTGTGTGCGCTACAAGACTGTACAACAGCACTATAAAACCAGATTGTAATGATAATAATTGACTGTATTAAAACAAAATAAATAATATCATAAATTAGGTCATAGTATACACTGTATATGTGCTTGCGTATGCACAGTAAAATACATGTAAATGTAAGGCTCAGAATATAGTTCTGGCTTGCAACACGGACGTGTAGCAAAGTATAAATTAAGTATTAACACTTATTTTACTGGGGAATTTTTCCCAGCCCAGCCATGCAGATGAGGCAGATTTTACTTTGAAAAGCCCCGCCTTCCATTACCCCCAAAATCGGGAGGCATAATTTTCCATTAGTACCACACGCTACCTCGTCTTATGAATCTCTAGAAGTGTTAATATTCCAAACGAGGTGCTTGAAATGACCACAGAACATTGGCATTATGGTCAAAACCATGGAGAGCGCCATAGATTTAGGGTTATGAGCAACTTTTGTCCGCCCATCAACGAGGAAGTGAACGGCAGTGCGCATGCGTGAAACCGGTCTAGGATCGCTGAAGAAGGAAAGGCCAAAAAAACATTTACAAAAATAGATTTTTATAATATGGTTTGATATCAATAAAAAGGACCTAAAGACGTTTATACACGTCCAAGGCACCCCGTGGTTTTGATTCTAAAGTGGTGTATACACACGTGTTACATTAGCATAATTAGTGTTCAGCGACGGATGTCGGAGCAGGTTTACTTTTCTATTGCTAAGCATGCAGCGTTTCTACACAGAGCTTTTTCCTGTCATGCAGTATACGCTATGTAGCCTACAGCATCAAGTTAATAGACACTCCGTACCCCCAGGTGGGTATGGTAATGTCGTGTCTTCTTCGCAGCACAGCGGCAATCCTCAACTTCCATTCGCTCATGTCGTTCACTCCATTCACCCTCTCTTTTTATTGTCCCCCGTCTCCCTCAACCATCCGATCACCTCTCATGTCCTCTTCCTTCAATTCTTGTTTTGCCTCATACCTCTGCCTAGTCGTTCCCACACGCCCCATCGCTCTCTCTCTCTCTCTCTCTCATCCCCTCTTCCGATCATCCTCTCCTCTATTCTCCTCGACTCTCCTCACGCCGCACTGTGTCGTAGTGAAATGTCAAGTGCTACATTTGCATGCACATTAACGGGGCATGACGGAGTCTACGCCTGGTGTCCCCCCGACTCCCCAATTCATCAACTGTCACCAGGAAGGTCACATCAGGGGGGAGGGGGGTAACGTACAGTAGAGTAGAGTGAGTGGGAGATGAAAAGAGTTGTACAGGTATGGTAAGAGTCTGTGCTGTACATTGACAAGATATGGCAATATTCCATATCGATCAATATCAAATATCTATAATATACGGTAGTACGATTTATAATTCGATATACTTGTGTTTGGCTAGTTCTTTTGGTGAACTTTTCTTGCTAGAGAGGCCATTAGTTAAATCATAGAATATAGTTTAACAGTTTGACTGTGGAATTAATTAATTGCAATGCGCTGTTGACTGCCTAGATTTCACTAACCTTTGAAGAACCACAGCGCCGACATCATCGCCCGCTGCACGCCACGTCCATTGGAATGCATTTAGCCTCAATTTCCCAGAAGCCTTTGCATGCCAGTGTGACTGAAAGTTTTGCGGTGACGTCATCCGAACACGTCGCCTATCCCACTCCACAGCCCGATTAAAACGTATTCAAAACACGAATTAAACAATGAAAATGTAACTCGTGTAAATCGTTATTGGGAGGGAAGCTGTTCTACAATCAATGAACTTGTGTAACTCGTGAATGGGAGGGAAAGTGTTTAACATAACAAATACAATAACAATGTAAACATTAACTGTCCAAACTGGTTTAGAACACATTTTGTGATCAAATAATATACAGCATTTAGTCTAAATATTTAACTACAGAACGCTAGTAATGCTGTGTGGTGAGGGAGAGAGCATCAGCGACCTTGCATTTTCTAAAAAACAAACAAAAAAACTATCTATTTATTTGCAGCTTTCTGCAGCATTCTTGCTAAAGATAGGAAGTATTCTTATGCCTTGGAGTTCGTAGCTGGTGTCCAGCACTTTAATCAATTCCAGCAATTTAATCCGTCTTTCTCCACTTTGCTCAGGGGCATCATGTCGTCGCTATAAAGTAAATAACCGTGCTTGTTATATCTTTCCTCCGTTTTCGATTGCTTTCCATACGGGGCAATGGCTGCCAAAGATGACGTGATTAATTGTTGTTTTGGCCCCTCTGTGCCCCGCTGGCGCAAAACTGGACAACTTTTGTCGGATGATGTTAACTTGGGCCCGCCTGGGATACTATATTTTTAACGTCATGGAAAATATTTCCACACTTTTTAAATTCACGTTCACATCCACTTTCTTCATCAATGGTAGCTCAAACAATGCAAAGTAAGAAATACTTTGACAAAATACTTCAACACAGGATACACAGCATACTTAATCACAGTATAGGAATCACTTTGACAATACTGTAAATATACAGTGTATATGTATACAATATATATGTCTGATTGGCACATTTATTCCTGATGTATCATGTATGATAGGCTGTTAGATCTATCATATCAAGTATCCAGTGTGTTAATCCTGAGTGCAAAGTTTTTACACATGTATTTCACAAATGCACACACGCACACACGCATGCACGCACGCACGCGCACATGCACACACATGCATATTAGTACTGCTGTATCAGTGAGTGGTATTTTAACAGGCTGTCATTTCCATTAGGTGGTGTGTGGTGGTGATAAGCCCTGGGTTAAAGTGACATAATTAGTGTCAACTGTCCTCAAGGTCCATGGCATTTACACAGGGAGCCATCCAACACACACTCCTGCCATAGGTCATTTCTCATGTGTTCAAACACGCACGCTGTCTCAACACCCTCTCAGTCCCCCTGTCTTTAACTCCCACCAACCAAGGTACTGCTTCATTCATTCATTCATTCATTCATTCACATTCATTGGTTGAGGTAGGTTGTCGGTCTAATGACTGTCAGACCAATAATAGTGTCGGAACTAAAGCCTGTATAGTACCCCTGTAAGGTTCAGCATTCAGGAGTTCCTCCACTGCGCCTTATACTAGTAGGTCCATATCTTGCCCCGTTATATTCTGGAGCAGGGTGTTTTGAGGCCAGTACGTAGCTCATGTTCCACAAGGAGAGCAGAAAGATATTCACCATTGCATGTGAGTGTCATGAGATTTCTTCCTCTGGCCGGTGTTGATTTTGGACTTTTTTTTCTTGTAAAAGTAGTTCTACATTGCAGTATTGATACTTGTAAACAATTGAGTACTTTCTCCACCACTGACACTGACTGGATTGATTCTCCATTGTTAGTCTTTGCTTCTATGTGAGGACTGTGGACTGCAACTCCTTTCAGCCATACTCTTAGGCCATTTTTAGCCTGTAGTGGTTCAAGTTGCTGACCACACTGCAAAACGGCAAGATCACTGCTGACAGCTATAGCGTGCAGAGAAGATGTGGAAATTGGGAGGTGGAAAGTGATGTTGACGTTAAAGCAACAAAATAAGGTTTTGACCTACTGTCGTTAGGCCACAATCACAAGGACAGAAGGAACAGATAATGGTCTTAAACAGTGCTGGGGCCGTAAACCCTGTCTACACAGATTACATGTGACTTTGTTGGTAGAAGTACTCGACCTGTGCATGAGCAAGAGTGCGTGCATGCGTGGCTGTGTGTTTGTGTTGCTTGGTTGAACCTGTTCCACCCGAGTGGACAGCTGGATAATATTGCTCATTTCACCTCAGCATCACATATCTCGTCATTCTCCTATATCTCACCTGTCCCTCACCTCTCCTTCATTCATGTACAGTAGCCTCTCTCTCTCTCTCTCTCTGTACCAGCCTTTTTCTTGGTAACTCTCTCTCTCTGCTCTCTGTGTGGGTGGGTGGGTGAGTGGGTGTGTGTGTGAGTGGTGGTCTGTGTGTTGTCGTCTGTCTCAGCCAGTGATCAGTGGTGATTCACTCCCTCTAAAAGGCCTGTAATTGATTCCGCTGTAATTGGTCAATGGCAGGAGATGCTTTGGCAGAAATGGAGCATAAACACAATTCAGACACAATTTGCTGGATCAATGGGAGGCAGATAGGACAGGGAGGGAGGGGACCCAGGGGGGGGGGGGGGGGGGGGGGGGGGGAGAGAGAGAGAGGGTCTCTTTGCAAACCCTCTATGCAGTACAGCCTAGCTCCATGGATGAAAGACTTCTCAAATAGCCCTTCTTTATTTCTTTCACTGTCTCACTTTCACCATATCCCCCCTCTACACTTTTTCATTGTCTCTTGCTTTTTTGCCCCTCTATAGCATTTTGTTTAGTTGCACACTCCTGCTGCCTGAGCTGTAGAAATTTAAAAAACAATAAGGAGAAATAAACCACTATTAACGGCTAATGACCCATTCCAGCTAGTGCAATGCTGTTTGTTCTTTTGTGACGACTGCCATTTTCCACCTTTTAAGTGCAGACATTTGGTGGGATATTGGAAGTTCTTGATGAAGTACTCTTAACTTGCCTCATTTCGTCTGGACTCATGGGGGTTGTAGAGGGTTGTCAGAGAGTTTCTGACAAAAACAAAGTTTGAGCAGTCTTTACTTTATTTGTTTATTGTGACGGGACAACCCATATTCATGAACATTACACTCAATGCAACGTAAATAAATTCAGCGAATGCGATCCACAGTCCCCACACAAAACGAAACAGGCAGGCCTGGTTTGCAGAAGCAGCGAGTGCATTCTCCGACAGCGGCAATGAGACGCGGCGCTGCCCGGGGGTAGGGCCGGCCGTCAGCTCCCGGAGTAGGTGAATGGATTATTACAGCCTGCCGGGGGGAGAGGCGGCATCTGCCGGTGAAGTTGGGGGGGGGGGGGTTATCTCACTCCACTGCTGCTCCATCTCACGGCCGCCACTCCATGCCACAACTGCCGGTTAACTGCCGGGAGAAGGCGGCATCTGCCGGGGAAGCTGGGGGGATTATGACACACGACTGCCGCTCGCTTCCGTGGCAGTGCGTTGGTCCGACATGCGCTGTGTCGTGCTTGCGGTTAGGGTAAGGATTTGGGGTAGAGTGCCGGACTGATGCCGCCGAGGAACACTACTGCCTGCCACGCGTGTACCGCGGCTGATGCCGCTGCCGGAAAATGCACTTGCTCTCCCGTCCTGGGCTCGCAGTCAAGGCCAGGGATTTTGTTTTACAAAATATTATTTTAATGCTCGAAAACATGTTTTGGCAGCAAGATTATCAAATGAGAAGCCAGTCGTTTAGGTTTGTACAGTATGCAGTGTACAAGCATATTTTGACAATTAATAATAGAGTGTGTGTGTGTGTGTGTGTGTGTGTGTGTGTGTGTGTGTGTGTGTGTGTGTGTGTGTGTGTGTGTGTGTTTACAGGGATTCGAGGTGCGGAAGATAAGAGCCATTGACCAGGATCTTGGCAGGCCAAGAGGCATCGGCTACACCATCATCTCAGGTCTGTGTCACATAATCAATCAGCACATGGGATAACATAATCAATAACTGCTCATCATAATCCCACAGCAATAACAGACAAGTGTCATAAGCTCAGCAATCAATGGCTGCTGAGAGCACTAGTTACAGAATGTTAGAATTGAATAGGCCTTGTCTGTAAGCAGCGATACATTATTGTGCAGTGCAGTTGGGGCAGAAGTCAGGTGTCATTCAGTATTATCACTCAACACGTTGGCTTAATGACAGCGAATAGCTACAAATAGCCGGGTGATTTTTAAATGTTCTCCACCAATGCTTTTTCGTATTGTGAAACAGTGTCATGCCTTACGGGTCCATTTGGTTCCATTTGAACACTCTCAGAGTTAAAGGGGGTCTTTGCAAACACAACATTTGAGAACTAGTTTAGTGGACTATGTGCCATAGTGTCCTAGTAAATAAGTGTAAATATTCTGAAGAAAACCTGGAGACTTGACATTCAGTTAGTGGGTGTTATGATCAAAATAATAGTGTGTAAAACTGAAACTCTAGAATTTGCCATGGACAAGACCAAGTCTTTGCCACAGACACATTTTGTCCGTGTACGGACATGTTGGTGACCCCTGATCATACATAGACATTAAATTTTGATTAGCACACAGTTACTGTTGCAGTGCAAGGGTTCATATATATATCAAGCAACATAGTCCAGTCTATTCATTATGCAATATATCTCTTTCTGCTACCACTAAATGAACTCAAAGCAAACAGACAAATTACTTTACTAATTTCGTTTGATTGTGGAATATTAATGCTAGGAGTATGAAATTGTTTCAGCTTCCGATGTATCAGATTTTGATTTTGCAATCAATGGCTGCTGAGAGCACTAGTTACAGAATGTTAGAATTGAATAGGCCTTGTCTGTAAGCAGCGATACATTATTGTGCAGTGCAGTTGGGGCAGAAGTCAGGTGTCATTCAGTATTATCACTCAACACGTTGGCTTAATGACAGCGAATAGCTACAAATAGCCGGGTGATTTTTAAATGTTCTCCACCAATGCTTTTTCGTATTGTGAAACAGTGTCATGCCTTACGGGTCCATTTGGTTCCATTTGAACACTCTCAGAGTTAAAGGGGGTCTTTGCAAACACAACATTTGAGAACTAGTTTAGTGGACTATGTGCCATAGTGTCCTAGTAAATAAGTGTAAATATTCTGAAGAAAACCTGGAGACTTGACATTCAGTTAGTGGGTGTTATGATCAAAATAATAGTGTGTAAAACTGAAACTCTAGAATTTGCCATGGACAAGACCAAGTCTTTGCCACAGACACATTTTGTCCGTGTACGGACATGTTGGTGACCCCTGATCATACATAGACATTAAATTTTGATTAGCACACAGTTACTGTTGCAGTGCAAGGGTTCATATATATATCAAGCAACATAGTCCAGTCTATTCATTATGCAATATATCTCTTTCTGCTACCACTAAATGAACTCAAAGCAAACAGACAAATTACTTTACTAATTTCGTTTGATTGTGGAATATTAATGCTAGGAGTATGAAATTGTTTCAGCTTCCGATGTATCAGATTTTGATCAGCAATAGTTTCCTTAGTTTGTTTTTATCAGCTCACTAGTTTATTCAATATCTCTGCCAGCCGAAGGTGGGGGACGGAGATAACATTTTCACCCCTGTCCATATGTGTGGATTAGTTGTATTTTCTTCAAAACGCACTTTTTGCTATTAGTCCTACAGATTTTGTCCAGAACTCACACTAATGATGCCTGGAGTCATGTGCTACGCATATACTGTATGATACAGATTTGTGACTGGCTACAAATTGGCTTCCAAAATGTTTGTTGGCATTTCCAAAAAAAGCCAACAATCATGAACGCATCAATCAATCGACTCCAGATTTGACAAATGCAATTTCAGTTTTATCAGTACTGTAGGTTGCAGAAACAAACATACACACAACGCATTATAAAATGTAAAAAGGTGTACCCATATGTCATAGAAATACTGTTTCCCCCTGCACATTCCTGATGGATGCACCTATCAACTTTGCAAAACTGTACAGTAGGTCAGGTGCAAAACATTGAACTTTTTCTAAAAAAAACTGTCTTCAGGTGACTAAAGTCAGCGAGGATTACCCTCTGTTGTGTATGTTGTTTTTTTTTCATTTATCATAGGCATAATCTTCCCTCTAAAAGTAATTACGACTTTGTGGAACATAGCGATAGTGTATCCACTCACAATTTATATTGGAGGAATCTTTCTGAGTTTCTAAGACCCCATCGACTGGTCAACTTACATGATGAGAATGCATTGATTCTCTGATCACATCAGGTATTAAATGAAGACAATTTGTTATCGTTTTATTATGTTTCCAACTGGCAGGATTGTTTACAAAATGAGAGAGAGAGAGAGAGAGAGAGAGAGAGAGAGAGAGGCCATATGCAATTAGTATGGAATCTACGTTCCCCGCAGCTGAGTTTATTTATTTATTTATTCATAATCTATTATTTACCCAGCAAAGAATTGCTGACTATGTATGCTTTCTTTTTTTTAGCAAGCCCCTGCTTCATATTCAAACAGTTGCATTCACACCTGGAAGCCCCCCAAGTCACTTCAACTATCAGCCACTGAGCAGCTCCAATGAAGCAGTTGAAGGTTAAGTGCTTTGCTCAAGGGCATACCTAATGGTATAGTTGTGGGAGAATACAGCAAATATCCACACACACATGTTATAGTTGTTGTGGAAGAATACAGCAAATATCCACACACACACATGTTATAGTTGTTGTGGAAGAATACAGCATTATCCACACACACACACACACACACACACACACACACACACACACACACACACACACACACACACACACACACACACACACACACACACACACACACATGGTATAGTTGTTGTGGAAGAATACAGCAAATATCCACACACACATGTTATAGTTGTTGTGGAAGAATACAGCATTATCCACACACACACATGGTATAGTTGTTGTGGAAGAATACAGCATTATCCACACACACACATATGGTATAGTTGTGGAAGAATACAGCATTATCCCCACACACACACACACACACACACATGTTATAGTTGTTGTGGAAGAATACAGCATTATCCACACACACATGTTATAGTTGTTGTGGAAGAATACAGCATTATCCACACACACACATGTCATAGTTGTTGTGGAAGAATACAGCATTATCCACACGCATTCCCACAGCCTTCATTTTCCCAGAGGCTTTGAACCGTTATATTCAGTAGCCTAACCTGCCTACAAGTCTGTGTTGTGCTGGACTGCAATGTTGTAAATGTACCTTTTCATTTAGGCATTATGTATCTTTCATTCATAGTGTACACATTGCCCCAGATGGAAAAAACAAGGCTTGGTGCACAAAAGGTGTAGTGCTTCAGCGAGTTGCTCACTCTCACACAATGTCGCTGTTGTGAATATCGAACATAGAGTGTATTGGCATTTGGAACAGTTACTGGTTATTAACTAAACAGCTCTCCTGCAGTACTCATCTGTCATCCTTTCTAAAAAAACGAATGCCTACAGGGATAAGAAACACACACTTCCAACTTCCGCGAAGCATGTGAAGGTCATGAAAAAATAATGACTTGTGGTCAGAGTCTACAAACTGCTGCAATCCTCCTGAACGGTTGTTTGTCTTCGCCCCAGCAATCTAGGGTGTTGACCTGGAAGGACGAGGACGATCCTTTAGATTTAATCCCGATGGCTCTTCCGAGCGCTACCGTAACTCTGAGGACCGAGCCATCCATTGTTGCACTCCCAGAGTTGCAGTAACATTCTGCATTTTGCTGTGGACTTTTAACATTTATACAGTATACATAAACACTCTTTGAGAGGCTTACATTTGACTTCAGACAGTGTTGATTTTGACAGCACATTTAGATTTTAGTCTTTGGAATGAAACTTTGAATCTGTTTTAGTGTTAGTCTAGTTTTAGTCGACTAAAAATCATATGATTTTAGTCGACTAAATCTACAGCAATTTTTGCAGGCCTTGATAGCGTCGTAATGCCTGATTTTACACTTGATTGCATGCTGAAATAGCAGATCTACAAGCAGAAAATTGCAATTTTCAGCATGCAACCAAGCATACAATGACTTGTCTTTTAGTTCTACTTGATCTCTTGTCCACTAGTCTCTGTCAGACATTTTAGTCTAGTTTTTATTTGTTGACGACATTGTCAGTATATTTAGTTTTAGTCATCATAGCTCAGTTTTGATTTGATTTTTGATTTAGTTTTTGTCAGTGAAAAAAGGTAGTCGACGAACATTTTTCGTCATAGTTGTAGTCGACAAAATCAACACTTGGCTTCAGAGTCCAGACACTAACCTTTTAAACTCCACATGCCCCCCTGGTAGAGGCGGAGACAACCAGGGTGGTACGATACTCTGTTTCCCCAGCAAACAGGCCAGGTGGCTGGCCTTGGTGATGAAGATCATTCATTGTTAGGCCATCTGCTGACTCACTGGCTGACCTCACCGCTGACTAAAGGAATCTGACCCTGTGCGTCCATTAAGTATTCATGTGTATGGGTGTTGGTGCATGTTGTACATGTTCACAGGTGTGTGTGTGTGTGTGTGTGTGTGTGTGTGTGTGTGTGTGTGTGTGTGTGTGTGTGTGTGTGTGTGTGTGTGTGTGTGTGTGTGTGTGTGTGTGTGTGTGTGTGTGTGTGTGTGTGTGTGTGTGTGTGTGTGTGTGTGTGTGTGTGTGTGTGTGTGTGTGTGCGAGCGAGCGAGCTAGTGTGCATGTATCTGTTGCCATGATGCATCTGTGACTGTGTGTATAGAGACCTCAGCCCAGGCCCAATTAATTTGTTGGGTTCATCATCATAAACGCCCCAATTCCCCCTCTGTCTTTGCACACCTACTCAGTCTTACTTACCAGCCATGTTGTTGCGTGTTACGTTGCGTCGTGTTGTGTTGCTCGCAAAGTTAAAGGCCCCCGAGTTAAGCTCCAGAGGAGAAAGGCATTAAAAAGACATTAATTAGGGTGGTGCGTTGTACTCCCAATCGTTTGGAAATCAAGAGTTATAGCGTTGCACTAAAGCCCTCATGGAGATGGAGCCTGTAGTAGGCTCGATAAAATCATTATACAGTAAAGTTTGATAGATAATGGAATATGAAGGATGACGCAGTATCAGGAGATTAAGGTGCGAGGGTGTGATTGTTGAATGAGGGTGTGCATGTGCGTGCGTTTGTGAAAAGTACAAGTGTGAACATGCATGCCCATGTGTGCTCTACTGCACTCTTGGAGGGCGTGCTTGTTTGCAGACCGTGTGACTGTATTAAAGCGCTTCCCTTCTACTCCTCTCCCCCGACCGTCCTCAGAGGGCACGACTTACTTACTCCTGCGGGACACGTCTCATTAGCTCAGTAATTAAGATAAACGAGGTTTTAATTGCAGCTGTGATTTATGCTAATGATCCTGGGACCCCGAGATGAGGATTTCCTCTCTCTCTCTCCAATCAGTGGGCTAATCTGGGATTTGATATGTACAAGAGAGATCATATTGCTGCAAAGCGTTCTGCCTCTGGTTTTGCCGTTGATATTGTTTGTGTTGGTAGAGTTCTCGCTGGGGTTGGGGTGGGTGGGTCATAAAGAGAGCTGCGTGCCCCACATTTGGAGTTAGTGCCCTGCTGGACCCATGCCAACTTCACCACTTTTCAACCTATCTATCTTCATATTTGGTCTTCACTAATGTTGATGATAAAATAGCAAAAATAATAATAATAGTAGTTTGATAGTTTGATAACTGATTAATTGACAGTGTACTGTTCATAAATGACACAACGACAAGGCGATCCTAGTTAAGCTGGAGTCAGATACTCTGGGGATACTTTGTGTTGTTAAGTTATATAGTTGTGTGTATAAGGTCGAACACAGGGGTACTATCCGCAGCCTATCTCTAGACTTCTGAAGTTAAGATATTCCTGATGTCTTTATCGCAAAGTGGAAGGACTTCTAACGGACTCAGTTTCCTGCTGCCTGGTTGCTAACTCCACTTCATACAGAAAGAACAGCTCTCTTTCCAGATGGTGACTGCAAGTTTAACGTGGGGTCATCTGGAAATGTATGTGTACCGCATAACATAATGAAGAGGTCCTCGGAATGGTTGTAATGATTTATCTGTACTCAAATGAAGTTGACACTGCTATCACAGCCAAGATTAGAAGGGTCAGAACATTCTCCTAAAAGTGGCTCTACCAGATAGTCAACAACTTAACACACACATAGTCAACACGACGGCGTAATTGCAATGTCATGGATTATAAACTGTGTGCTATCTCACCGCCTAATGCCTGATGTATCTTTGGTTGCGTGCTGAGTGGCCCTAAAAAAGATCTACAAGATCACCACGCGCCATATTGTGAATTTGTGATGCATTGTAGATCGGTTATTTTTGGTGTGCAACACCAGTGCACAACTAAGTATGAATCGCATTTAACTGTACTTGTTTTCTTCCGCTGTAAACTAATAAAGACAGAATGCCCCCAAATGAACCTCAAAAATGAACTCTGAATTGAAGTCAAATCACAGAGAGAACAGGTTTTTTTTTCTTCTTCTGAGAAACCCATGAGTAATAGAAGCCAAATTCTTTTTCATTTCAGGGAAGTCACTGATCCTTGCTGGCAGCGCTCCGGTAATAATTACAGCTATTTTGAGTTTTGACCTCCCCTGGTTATACTAATATCATCCAGTTGTAAAATGCACTGCATCTTATCTGACACGCTCACCTGAAGGAATTCCTGTGCAGATATCAAAGCACAGATGTAATCCGCCAGATATAAGCCTCATTACATTCCCTGAGCCTATCGCATTTTTCCGTGGACAATATTATGCCAAGTGATGGTTATTACAGTGCATTTAAATGTGCATAAAACTTTTTTTTTTTTTAAAGACAGTCAACAGCTTTAGACTTGTGCCCGGTAATTGCCCCATTAGGAATTACAGAAAGGATTACGGGAGAATTGGGCCAGGTGTTCAGGTGGTGTCTCATTTTGAAGCAGCATGTTCAGTGAATGGGATATTTACTGGCTCACTTACTTGTTTTGTTGTGTTATGGTTCCAGTTACGGTCAGTGCTACAAAATGGATATTTACTGGCTCACTTACTTGTTTTTCTGTATTACTGTGTTACTATGGTTCCAGTTACGGCCAGCGCTACTAAATGGTACTTGTTTTGCTGTGTTACTATGGTTCCAGTTACGGTCAGCGCTACTAAATGGCCTAGATAGGGAGCCTTTCCGGCTTCCCATGTATGACATAGGAACAACAAGCAAGCCAGACGCACTGATATCCACACAACACATATTCTCACACCCATGCCGTCAAGCGGGTGGCGGAGGCGGCTGGGGATGGATTTGACCATAAGGCACTATTTCCTGTTTGGAGGGGGGGTCTCGGGTTTGAGAGCTGCAGCCCCCACCACGTCAAACTGTTGCTGTTTGGTCAGATGTTGTCTGGTACGGTTTGAGAATCACACGCAGTGCACACACGCACACACACAGTGAGGGAGACTGGGACAGATCAACTTGGATTCCTCTCTAAGAAAGATGTTGAGCCCAATGCAAGTAACACACAGTTCTGTAAACGACTTGCCGGTGCACTGTCGGAGCTAGAAGATAAATGTCTTGTCCAAGGGCTTTATACACATAGCATTCTAGGATGAAGCTTTTGTACTAGGTTGTAATAATGACACTGGTAAGAACAAACAGAGTCCACTGTCTATCAAAGTGAATGAAATAATTGGACTTCAACTCCAACTTTATATCAGACCATTATTTATCGACAGTACATTTTAGTTTTTTATCTTATCTCTTTTTATCACAGACAAGCTCAATCTTTAAATGAAATATTGGCCACGCGACACAGATCTACTGTAGATCTACATTTTTGCTTGATTGATTGATAATTTTCTTAGACAATAAAATACAAACAAAGGGTACAGTAAAGCACATTTGGTCCAAGGACAGCACCGAAGAAACCTTGCGGTGTTGTTTCCATTCGGGTCCCATGCATTCATTCACAATAACTATAACAACAATTTAAATATATATAAAAAAACTATGTACAGTAAAATCTATGTACAGTTTGGAATAGGATTGAATTGGTGGGGGGCAATCATCTTCTCTTCTATTGACTGGATGATAGTGACAGGTGAATTTTCAGTCCTTTCTTAAAGGAAACCAGTGATTTGCTAGTTTTGAGGTGAAGGGGGCAAGGCATTCCACACCTGAGTGGCAGTGTTGTGGAAGGTGAATTTACCCATATTTGTTCTAAAAGTGGGTGGCACCAGATCATTATTCACGCTCCCTCTAGTGTTGTGGCTGTGGGAGTTGCGCACCTTTTTTAGGTAATCAGTTAAGTACTGTAAATGGGCACTGATGATGACCATTTTGAAAGTCAGTCCCATTTTCAATGGCTTGACTATGTCTTCTACCCGGAGCCATGCTATCAAAATGTGTTACAAAAAGGTGGGTCATGAGGTAGGGATGTGCCGATGAGACATTTTGGCCGATATCGATATCCGATATAATTAATTGCTGTTATGGCCGATAACCGATATTACAGATGTGACTATGTCGATATGATCTCATTCTGTATTGAAAGTGTAACAGGGTATCTGCACTGCAGGCTTAGGCAAGTCAGATTTAACTTTAATACTTTTATATTTAATATTGTAAGCTTGTAGATCTGTTCAAGCTGTTACTTTGGTCTTGTTTATCTGTAAAGACAGCCCGATTAATCGGATGATTAATTCATCGGTCTGATTGATTAATCAAACCGATGGCGATTAATCTAAAAACAACTCAAATCTGCCGATACCGATGTGTTTGCTGATTAATCTCCCATCACTAGGTATGGGCTTATAGGCCTAGGGCCCATGACAGGCCTATTTGTCATACAAAGAACTATACTAGGGCTTAGTGTTTAAGCCATTTTCCACCCCTCACACACCTGTCCCTCCCTTTCTCCTGCCCCATGTGAAATTGCTACTACGGAACTGACCGCATTGGATTTTGATTTGCACCAGTAATTGTCTGATAAGATAAGACTCACTTTTATAAGATTACAGAAAAATAGAGAACACTTTAATGTTTCTCAAAGAAGGGAATAGAAAGACCACACGCAGCAGTGACCTGTGTCTCTAATACATCTGGAGTGTTACCGCAAGAAGCAGTCCCTAGAGAGGCTGTGCTATTCCTTATATACCAACCCAAACCATACCAAAGTTGTTTGAACTGAGCAACATTGCCATCGTCAGAGGCCAATGCTCTCAAAAGTGGGGCTAAAATATATATTTTTAAATCTTGCAAAAATGTAACTACTATTGTGGCGCTACAGGAAAGGCTATGGGACACCAACGTTAACACTAATCAGCCTTGGACGTGTATACACATCCTTTCTAATCAAACCGCAGGAGGCCTTGGACGTGTATACACGTCTTTAGGCCTTTTTTAATTGATATATTTATATTTTTAAACCTTTCAGAGTCAAAGCTGTCATATCTGCTGGCACTCTAGGGCCTTTATTTTGAAGAATTCCCCGGCAAAAAGGTGTTAATAGATGTCATCCTCTAGGCCTATAGGGAGCATGACGGGTGCATGCCAAATACCTTGGCAATCTAGCCAGTATATAGGTTCTGAGATACAATGTTTTTGGATGTTGGTTGGATGGTCCGACATACTGTATGTATACTGTAGCATCACTAAACCCATTTTACCTTCCCTCAGGATTTTACTGTGTGCATACTGTACATAGCATGTCACCTATAGGCCCAAGACATCCTGTCTGTTCCCACAGCAGACCAGTGTTGACTTTGACAGCTAATTTTGATTTTAGTTTTTGTGGTAGTTTTTATTTGTTGACGAAATTTTCAATATATTTAGTCTTAGTTTTAATCACCGTAGCTTAGTTTTAATTTAGTTTCCATTTATAGTTTTCGTCAGTGAAAACAAGGTAGTCGACGAACATTTTTCGTCAGTTTTAGCCGACGAAATCAACACAGCAGCAGACAGGCAGGGGACAGACAATCTCTGGTCTAGCGGAGCGAGTCCGCGAGAGGCCAGCCGGTACGGACAGCTTGTCCTCGTCTTACAGCCACCTCAGCCCACAGGTCAGACAGGTATACTGCCCACTGCCATTTCCCGCCTGGACAGACTGATAAGTAGAAAAGGCGATTATATTCATCCCTTCGCTGTCGGCCAGGCTTCACCACCACATATCTCTATCCCTCAGCGCTGATGCACCCGGATGGCCTGTACTCTGCCTTTCTCCAGGACTGCCGCTAATACCGACCATGTATCAGCAGCAAGCTGTAATATGGACAAGGCTAATACCTGTGTTATTCTTTAGGGAGCTCTCATTGTGACTTCCACGTTGCTGGGGGATTTCACAGGGTTTTCAATTAGCCGCTCTGGAGGCTCTGCTCAGCCTGCCTGCATGTAATCTCTGCAGCGAAGATAGCATGCGCTAGGTAGGACCTTGCTCACAGTACAATACCCAGTCCCCAGACATGGGCTCTCTTCACTATCAAGACCGCACATCGTGCCCACTGTAAACACGAGTCGTGTGTAGGATTCCACACACACTTTTGCTTTCCCATTGTCTTTTCTCCCTGTGTTGTTGATCAAACGTAGTTTACATGCTTAAGTGTTGGTTATTTGTTTAAAGAGAAAAATAGAAAGCAACTAGAACTGCACTCTGTCGAGTGCCAACTTTGACATTTGACATTGAAACATATCTTAATTACGTCACCATCAACATCCAGTATATATACCTACCACACGCATACCATACGTACATACGCCCAGCTACCCGTCATACATACATACATACATAGGTACATGCATGCATGCATGCATACACAGCCAATCAAAAAACGTACCAATTAGTTACTTCATCAGCCAATCCCTGCTTGGCCGACAGACAACACGAACATACCCAGCCGACAGTACTTGCGCACTCTGCTTGTGCAAGTAAAAATAGACAGTACATGAAGTCAATGGACACTTCTTTTCACCTGACAGCGAGGAGTTTCACTGGCAGGGCGTAATACGTGTGGAGGACTTGACCAGTTCTGGAATGGACCGACAGAATGTCAGCAACCCTATAGTACTCCTGCAACGTCAAGAGAACACCCTCCTCCCCTTTGGGGGTTAACTTGAACGATAATTGTAGATCAGTCCATCATCATCAACAATCCTTCCAGGTTCCTTAAATCAGTCTGAAACTTTAAAACATGAACAGCTGCTCTCCTTATTGTTGTTTTAGAACGAGAATGGTAATCTAAATGTAACAAAAGCTGCTTTGTCCTCACTGGAGCACTAAAGGTGCAGAGAGAGAGAGAGAGAGAGAGAGAGATCTCCAGTGTGACACTGGAGGAGGAAGAGTGCTGCGGCTACATTATGATTCTCCCTACACAACTTGGGTAGTTGTATAACAAAAAAACTAAAGTTGAAGTTCACCTAAACATTATGTCCACAAACAAAGTACACTTTTAGACGTAGTAAATATGGTAATATAATAAATGGTGCATGTATATAGCGCCTTTGTCCAAGGCGCTTTACAGAGATTGTGCATTACTGTGCATTCACCCATTCACACACACATGTATACACCGGTGCTGGAGGAAACCATGCAAGGCACCAACCAGCACATTAGGAACAATTAGTGGTTCATAGTCTTGCTCAGGGACACTTCGACCGACAGACATGGAGGAGTTGCATGAGTGACGTCACTTGGGCAGCGACGCAGCGTGCCTTCAGCAAATGCCTTCAGCGCTTCTAAATAAGAAAGATGCATTGTATTGTAATGTAATGTATTGAAACCTTCAGCACTGCACTTCCGCTTGACTTCCTGCCTTCATTGGAGACACGAATGAACTGCAGTGGCCATTCTTTTTTATATCTATGCTTTAGCCCCTGCCTTTTTGACCGTCGGAGAAACTGTCCTCTCCATCCTGAACTGGAATGTAGCATTTTGTTGAAAGAATTCCCCTCTCGCTTGAGGCTCTGAGTCTGAACCTGGCCGTCATCAGCACTATGAGCGCTCATATGCAACTGATCAGTATACTTTGATAACCAGTAATTTGGGCTGCAGGGCAGACTGGTTGGGCCATATCCTAGTGTTTAAAATGAGATATTCCTCTAAATCTGGGTAGAAATGTAAAAGAAAAATAAAGGTGCCTTTTCAAATTCTAGCCCCTGCCCTCAAATTCCCACTGCTCAGGCAGTCGCTGGAAATTACACAGGTGAGGGGACTTGGCCTCATTTGGCCCACTGGCAGAGCCTTTTGTGGTGGTTCTGGACAACTGTGGGTCCGACCGATTCGATACCGGGCACTGCACTCCTTGCGGTTCTCGAGTTACATGCATTACAACCGTACACACACGCAGACACTGCACATGGAGATCTCTGTATCTGCGGCACTCCGCGGCACTCTGTGCCATGCTATGAATTTATAGATTAAAGCAATAAGCCACAAGAGGTCTCAGGTTACTGTGGATTTTATAATGGCTGAGAGGCTTATAGGCTACCCTCTCAGCCATTATAAAATCCACGGTAAGCTGGGACCTTGCATGGCTTATTGCTTTTCTAAAATGGTTACAAACATATAGCAATATTAACCTAATAAAACTATTAAATTCACAAAAGTAGCTACGCTTTGCGCCCACCAGAGCGAGCCACATCACTTCCTTGTTTTGCTCGGCAAGTAGGCTATGTGGCGGGAGAATAGTGCTTGATGTCATTACGGGGCTGCCTGGAGCCACACATTCACAGTCCTATGAGTGCGGGCGGTGCTTACACGCCCGCACGGCCAGTGTGTGTAAGGCAATCAAGTGCTCCCCTTCCCCAGTTCAGCAGAGCTGCGGGATCAGCTGGGAATGATATAAAGTGATTGAAGGTGTGGATTTTCGTGGATTTTACAACGGTAACCAGTATTGGGACTAACCGTTTTAGAACTGACACAGATTCGTCCTCAGGTCTAAATGGGTTAAATAACTTTATTATTGGCATATCAACCAGTATAGTAGGGGCGGCGGTGGCTCAGGGGTAGAGTGCCTGGATGGTAACCACAAGGTTGCCGGTTCGAACCCGGGCTCCCCCAGAGTTACTGTCGAAGTGTCCTTGAGCAAGACACTGAACCCCTAATTGCTCCCGATGTGCTAGTTGGTGCCTTGCATGGTGTCCGCTGCCATCGGTGTATGAATGGGTGAATGTAATGCACACCCAATCTATGTAAAGCGCCTTGGATAAAGGCGCTATATAAATGCACCATTTACCATTTTTACCATTTAGTATAGGTTTCCTGCCTGACAACATATAGGCTTTAATTGACTCAATTGAAGAGATGTGATAGTTATATTGTATTGGTAGGTATATTGCTGTGATTACATCTACTCCTATTTCCTTCATTACCTGTGCACTTATATCCCCACGTCGTTGTCCTTTTATTGTAAAGACAACTAGACCTGTACGTGCCTGTCTGCCACCGGCCTACCCGTTGTCAACTCACTATCTGTCTGTGTCCCACCTGGGGATCTCTGTATCTGCCAGTGTCTGAAGAATGAAAACTGACTGTAAAAGGTGGAGTGGTTAAGTAATCCATATGCAGGTGTGAGGTTGCCATGGTTGATTAGGCCTACTTAACCAGTCCAATTGTCACAGTCAGTCAGTTTGCACTTTTCAGACACAGGCAGACAGGCAGATACAGAGATCTCCATGTGGGCCACAGACAGACGGTTAAAACGGGTGCTATGACAAGTTGACATTACAACGGGTATTATTAGGTTCACAAGTTGCATCGTTCTCAAGTAGGCCGGTGGCCGACGGGCACGTACAGGTCTAGTTCATTTTAAGCCGATTTGGCCAGAAACAGAGTCAGGAAGTAAAAATATGCTATGTAACATTGTGAGATTGTCATTTAATCCACCCATAAGCATGGATCATATCGTTTAGAGAAATGAGCTGCAAACCAAGCGCGTTTGGACCCAAAAAGAAGAATCCGAGATATTACGATTCTAAAAACTACATTGCGTGCAGTACACAGTTGTTAACTTTAATCAATTAAAATTATAAAAGGCGCAAAAAGGCGTCATCAGCGTGGAGAAACATACGAAAATAGGTGTTAAAAGGCGCAAATGTCACCGGGTGAGTTAATTGTTTTTCTCCTTTCCAATATAGTACAATACAGTATCTTCGGGAGATATAAAGGGAATGACACTTGCTTTGAAAATAGCATATGATGCTGTCAAGTGGGGGGCGCCTCTGAACCCAACACATTTCCATAATGTGTCAATCCTGCTTTCGCTTCTTATTTAGCCAGCTGTTGCATTCCGCACAGAAACACAAATGGCAAATGACAGTGAAATAGCATATGGGATCGATCATCACTCTCAGCTACTGTATTCTATTCTTAAAGTGAGGCAGACAAACTCACGCACGCGCACACACACACACACACACACACACACACACACACACACACACTAACAGATAAGAGTGTTCTAGCTCTGCCAGCTCAATCGCTTGCGGCATTGAAAGGAGAACCGTCTACACCTTGAGCTGACAGATCAAAGCTATATCAATCAATATCTCTGAGTTTGATTATTTTCCATGTGACTGAGAGAATGTGGATCAATAGACTCGTCTGTGACCTGAGTGAGAATCGGAGGGAGAGTGGTGCCTTAGAGAGACGTCTGTGGAAGAGCTCGTTACAGCTTGTGTTGGGGTACATTTTGTTGCTTCGAATGTGCCATAATATAATACTATACATGTAACCAAGTGGACAGCATTAGTATGGAGTATGGCATATTATTGTGTATAGCCTAAGCCTACTGAGTAGACTGTTAATTGTGCATTTAGCACTCTGGTGCCAGGAAATTATTATTTTGATAGACTTAGTTCAATATGCAATATGGAACATTTTAAAATCCGAATGTTCGAACATAAGTAGCCAAAACAATCTCTCCATCTCACCTTTGCCTATCCTCTTCTTCTTTGATTTGTATTGTATTGATTTGTATTATTCACATTTTGCAGTGCATGTAAAATAAATACCATTCATTTCATTTAGAAGACTTGAGTGTTGATTTCATTTAGAAGACGAAGATTTAATCTACTACAATGGTATATTGAAATCATTCAACTGTATCAATGACTTACTGTAGATATGATATGCTGTGCCATTTGAGTGTCACAGCGGTGTGCATGCACTTTTGCAGTGGAAAGTTTGTACAATCCCTGGACAATATTCAAATATGCTTGTTCAAAATGCATTGTTGCCAGTAAGGATTAATGCATGGCTCATTCAGCTTTGCTTTGCCTCAGCTTTGCTGCTCCACCCCGATTAGAGCTCTGATGTCTGTCTGTCTGTCGTATATCTAGTACGCTTGGATATTATTACTGTGGTCTGGCTTAATTGTCTTTGTTTGACTGTTTCATTTTATTGATGGAATCAGTAATATTGATTAGTACCTTGCTTAGCAATTGGTGATGCTTGAGATGAATGCATCTCTCTCCCCATTTCCTGCACTTAGTAACTAAACGTTGGCACAAATTACACAAAGAAAAAGATTAAAACAAATATTTGTAACACAGCCAAAATAATAAGATCATGTACTCTAGTATTCTGCAAATGCAAATACCTTTGTGTTCAAAAGCTAATTAAGTCGCTCTGCATCACTGGAGCCTATCAAAACTAAGTTTGACACTTTATTGAGTAGATTTTGAAGCAACTCAGAGAGAGAGAGAGAGATATCCAGTATGAATCAAATAAATCATTTTGCACTTGGTTGCATGCTGAAAATGGCCTACAAGCTTGCGTTGTGAGCTTGTAGGTGGCTATTTTCAGCAAGTGTAGACTAAAACTAAAATCAAATGTTGCTATCAAAATCAACACTGCAATCAGGTAAACTTGTGTTCACTTCTCTACGGGTTTGATGTCAGCTTTAGGACAGAGTTCCCAATTAAAATAGCCTATGAAAAAGCGTATTCTTTGCTATATATATATTGTGTGTGTGTGTGTGTGTGTGTGTGTGTGTGTGTGTGTGTGTGTGTGTGTGTGTGTGTGTGTGTGTGTGTGTGTGTTAGTAGCTGAATGACTAGTATTAACATGTTATTGTCTTTTTTTTATGTTCAATGTATTTACATTTAAGTTCATAAAGTTAACCCAAGTAACCTATAAGTATAATAATAATGAATTCCATTTTTATAGCACTTTTCCAAGTGGTCCATTCAATCATACATTGGGAGGTGAAGCGGCGAACAGTTGATGCCAGCGTCCTCACTTCCCACATGCACACACCAATGGTGGCGAGCTCACACCGACCGACTCATTGGAGGCAATGTAGGGTTCAGTGTCTTGCCCAAGGACACTTTGACATGTGGACAGGAGGAGGAGCCGGGATTCGAACCACCGACCCATGGATCATTGGACAACCTGCTTTACCTCCTGAGCCACAGCCGCCCTAAATGCATTTGAAATTACATTTTACTTTTCACGACTCCAATTGAAAAATAGCAAAAATAAGGATCAGGATTTCAATTCAAATATAGTAAAAAATAACAGATCTACAAGCTCAAAATGTGTAGCACTGCGACACGTTTTGAGCTTGTAGATCTGCTATTTTCAGCATGCAACCAAGTGTAAAATGACTATAGTGGCCCCCTCTCCAGTCTCCATCCTCCAAGTTGCCCACCCCTGGTACACATAATCTGAAAGCGTCTGAAGATGAATCCTATGTCCTGTAATTCAATCTGAAATTCCTCTATAGTTCCCAGAAATTCTGGCTTAAAAATTGGCTGCGGCGAGAAAGGCAAGAGGCGATGTTGGAAGTGACCTATACAACATGGCGTGACTCCTGTGATTTTCTCGATCACTATCACTTGCTCGCATGATGTGGAAACGAAAATATACAAGGCAGAGTTTATAAATGTTGGCTTCGCCGAGGCCATCCGAAATGCAGATAAACAAATTGGACCGGACTGGAATTGCTGACGTTATCTTGCTAGCCCCAATTGACATGAGCCTGCGAATCGGAGTGAGTGTGTGTGTGTGTGTGTGTGTGTGTGTGTGTGTGTGTGTGTGAGAGAGAGACACATAATAGCTTTCACTTGTGAGCACACGCGTGTGTGTGCAACACTGTGCGTGCATGTGTGTGAGAGAGAGACTATACCGCTTAGTGAGGCAGAGTGATTGAAGGGAGAAACAGTGATAATACGGTAGATCAACATAGAAACATTTCCACCACATACTGAATCTGTTAATTTGACATTATCCAACATATTAACACAACCGATGCTGCCAGCATCTTTCAAAATAAAGGTGCTAGAGTGCCAGCAGATATGGCAGATTTTACTCTGAAAGGTCATTCTTTAACATTCCAACTGTGTTAATGTGGCTAAAAACGAAAACCACCACCAAAAAAAAATTCTATTGTGAAGTTTCATTAGAGCCGACTTGTGGTTGAAAATACTGGGAGGGGTCACATATGGTTCCTCGCTCCTGCTATTTTGTGATCAATTCACTGACGCAGACCAAAGAATCGTATACAGCCTTGCCGCTGTAGAAATAAATATTTGATGTCTGTACTAACAGTGAGTATAAACTAGTGTTTTCAAGTACAATGTCATCCATGGCAGTGGCACCAAGGTCAGCCGTTCTCTATAGCCTTCGATTTCTGCCCAGTCTTTGGTCAGACATTTGTAAGTTTTAAGAGAAAATACTACTGTAAGATTTTAGTTCCATATAAAATAACTTTGTGAAAACGGCCCCCAGATCTTTGCAGTCACGTGCATCACATCAATCCAGCGTATGTATTCATATCCTTCTGTCCATAGTGAGTGCCCTGTGATCTTGATCGTATTGTCTCAGGCTATTTCTCACTCAAACTTGCTTTTGAGGAGAAACTTCTGATGAAAACGGATTCATTGAGTATTCATGAAATGCAGCGCGCCTGCCAATGGCAAGACACCCACGGGTGTCACCCATTATCACCATGCATCACACACAAACACATACACACCTCAGACCTCAAACAGGAGCTGTCATCCAGTGAAGGGCTGTGTGTGTGTGTGTGTGTGTGTGTGTGTGTGTGTGTGTGTGTGTGTGTGTGTGTGTGTGTGTGTGTGTGTGTGTGTGTGTGTGTGTGTGTGTGTGTGTGTGTGTGTGTGTGTGTGTGTGTGTGTGTGTGTGTGTGTGTGTGTGTGTGTGTGTGTGTGTGTGTGCGCGCGTATATATACACACAAATGCACGCAAGCATATCCGTCTATTCACCTGTTCCTCTGGCCTGTGTGATGTGACTATTGGAGACAACAACGAAAACCATCATAATCTTCCTAATTTGCCTGCAGGCGTAATCCTTAAAGGTGACACTAATTTGTGTACATTTTGTATACACAAAGTCTTAGCCCCAAGGCAGGGTGAACATTGGCCGCATGCCATATCACATTACCGGGAATGTTCCCAGTGCCCCCATGGTGGCGTCGGAAACTAGCGACAACACTTGTCACTGACTTAGTCATGGCAATTACGCTTGGAGAACTCTTATTGCTTCGGCTGCCCTCGAAGAGCTCATTGCTGTGAGAAAGTCATTGTCATCCACTTGTCGCACGCCTGGTTGGAGTCATCAAATCAGATGCCTTTTTTATTTTTTCCCTTCTCTCTCACATGAAACCCCCCCCAAAATAATATAATAACCACACGTATGTTTTTCACTTTCGCGACTCAGTGCACACTCTGCTTCTTCTTTCTTCTTTGCAGCCACTTTATATTTCTCTCTCTCTCTCTCTCTCTCTCTCTCTCTCTCTCTCTCTCTCTCTCTCTCTCTCTCTCTCTCTCTCTCTCTCTCTCTTGCTTTCTTTCATTCGCTGCAAGTGGTGGAGGGAGTCCGAAATGAGTACTGTATATTCTTTCCAGAAAATGTGGCCACTCTGGAGTTTGCATGACGCAGGGATTTAAATCTATTTGTGAACACGTACAGTAACATGAAATGCAGCCCTCGGTTATGCCATTACTGTGCTGTTCTTGGGATTATCTTGGGACAGCTTGAATTATGGGATGTTTTTGTAATTCCAATACAAGCAATTGCACACAAATATTGCACTGTGTGTGTGTGTGTGTGTGTGTGTGTGTGTGTGTGTGTGTGTGTGTGTGTGTGTGTGTGCGTGTGTGTGTGTGTGTGTGCGTGTGCGCGTGCGCGTGATCATTGCATGTTTCTCATTTTCCAGTCTACTTCAGTTGGTAATGTGAGAGCTTGGCCAATCCACTCAAACTCTCACTTCACAGTATCAACCCCTGCAAGTTAGCACCACACACACACTAGAGAGTGCATGTGCGTGCGTGCGTGTGTGTGGCTGCAGTCAGGTGAGTGCCCAGTCATGCAGGCAAGGAACGTCTGTTGGTGAAGATTGGCATTCTGGTCAGGCCACCAGAGCCGTTGAAACAATTTAGAGAGAGGTAGCACCCCTCGCTGTGTGCGAACCAAACGAATCCGCTGCCCTACGATGGCACTCCAACACATGTTCCCCAAGACACACACAGTCACTTAATTAGCCTATTTTTGTGCTCAACTAATTTCTTCACTGTCAGTGTCAAAATTGTGCAGTTATATTCAAATGTTTTCATCTACATCAAGTAAAGGCAAAAGCAAGAAGAAGGAAATTATCTACCGGTAATTCAATATTAACTAGAGCGGTGCCTGTTGGAGCCTCTACAGCGGTGCCCGTTGGGCACTGGCCTACTAGGAATGATGCAAGTTGGAAATGCAGACCCCCCTGATTATGTCTGTGTCCCTTTTATACCCATATGGAGTTCTTTGTGAGGCATGCCCAAATATGGAGTCAATGCAGACGTCACAATTGACCAGCTCCATATATGGACACTGGGCAGGGCCCTGTCCAGAGCCCAGGCCTGTTTGGGGCGGTTTTTGGGTCCGACCGACTCGACACCGGGCACTGCACTCCATGTGGGAGTGTGGAACGTGTGTGTCGAATTTGATGTCGGTGGGGCGAACGGTTCTAGAGTTTCGTGGCTGCATTTATAGTTGGATGAAAACTACAGCAATAACTAACCCACTCTCCCTCTCCCTGAGAGACTGGCCAAATCCACAATTGCCTACAAGCAACAACTTAAAATGGCACAGTTATGCAACAACACTGCTTACCTTTGGTTTCCAATGATTGTTATTGTAACAGTGATTGTCTCATTGATTAAACAGAGACTCTTTTTCCCAGCTGCTGTGTGAAGCACAACGGAGCTGGGTTATGAACGATCGCTTTACCTTTCTGGACTAGAAAGCTATCTCTCTCATTGGCTGCCGTAGTGCCCGTACTAGCAAGCTATCATTCTCATTGGCTGACTTATTGGCTGACTCGTCTCTAGGCAACCAGCCGCTTTTTTCCTCTAGCCGACATCTCAGCCATGGGATGCTAGCTGAATGTCATGAAGTCAAACCTTCCGACACTACTTTTATGAAACTAAAGTTAAAGACAGCGCGCGCGCTGCTGCTGATACGAACGGGTAACGACGCGGCCAACGGGATGAAGTCAAACCATCCAACACTACTTTGATGAAACTTGAATGATGCCTCAGAATTCTTTGGGCTAACTAATTTGAACATAACAGTGCAGTGCAGCTAAACAGAGCGTAGACCTGAAATGTTTTAGTGTTGGTCTAGTTTTAGTCGACTGAATCTACAGTTTTTTGTCGACAAAAATGCATTTTTGCAGGCCTTGATGGCGTTGTACTGCCTGATTTTACACTTGCATGCAGAAAATAACAGATTTACAAGCTCACATGTCGTGCTGTGATGTGTTGTGAGCTTGTAGATCTGCTATTGTCAGCGTGCAACCAAGTGTAAAATGACTTGTCATTTTAGTCTATCGGTTTTATTTGTTGATGAAATTGTCAATATATTTAGTCTTAGTTTTAGTCATCATAGCTTAGTTTTAATTTAGTTTTTGTCAGTGAAAAAAGGTAGTCGACGAAAAAAAATTGTCATTGTTTTAGTCGACAAAATCAACACTGACCCGAAGGTAGTATGCTTTGTCTCCTGGCCTGACTGCCCTCCACTGTCTACCCCTTTCTCCTCCCTCTACCACAGTTCCCCTTCCTTTAGTGTCCCTCTAGAGAGAGAGAGGAGAGAACACAGGCACAGAGGTTAATCTGTTGACCTGGGCCTTTGTGCGGCACATACTTACTGCTCTATTACTCTGGAGTCCACACATCTGCAGCTATTACTGCACACTGTCTGAAGAAGAGGAAGAATTCTCAATCCTGCGTTTGTATCGCTATACAGTCACAGGCGGCGCAGCTCCAGTCTGTTAGCACGTGGCTATGTGACTAATACGGCCGTGTCAGAGTACCCATTCCACCCATCTGTCTGTGTCCCTTTTATGTCCATATATGGAGATTTCTGTATCTGTCTCTCTGTGTCCCTTAATTCCTACTGTATATATGGAGTTCTGTGTCAGGCATGCCCAAATATGGAGTGTTGTGTTGTCAGAAGAGGCCACCTGCATATATCGACCCTGGGCAGGGGCCCTGTGCAGAGCCCGGGCAGAGGCCTTTGTGTCGATTCTGGACAACCGACTCGACAGCGGGCACTGCACTCCCTGTGGTGAAGTGGAACATGTGTGTCTAAAACTATCTTAAAATTGCAAACATCAACAGCTATTTAGGCTATTTTCACTTAAATTGCTCAGACTAATTGAGCAACCTGTGAACATTTCCACCTCAGAAAGTCACAGTTCTTGAGAATGCTTGGCCTTTTTTTCTTCCTGTGACGATGCCTGCATGTTCAGTCATCTCATCTCATTTTTACACCTTCCTGGCACACACAGATTTTACACCTTCCTGGCACTAGACAGAGGGACCTCTAGCCCACACATGGGGTTGAGGAGATGACCTATAGGGAGGTAAATTGGGCATCACACTCTGCGATGATGTGGTCAAGAAGAGGATGTTTCATCTGATGTATAGGTCTACTATTCTCTGGGTTCTGCCGGAGCAGGTGTAGAAAGGCCAAACTCGCAGTCAATCAAAAGTTCTACCTGAATGCTCTCAAGATTCTCAATTCGCCTGAATCATTACTGTGACTGCATGTGACTGACTGCATGTGGCAAGTATCTCAAATAAATGACAGGCAAAAATTATCAATGTGGTCACATTTAAAAAATAATCACACCCGTGTGAAGTGAGGGGCGCTCTTATCATCGTACATAATCATGCATCATCTCATACTGGCCAATCAGAATGCCTGTTGCCTGTGATTGGTTAAATAATTTTGACATTTTCCCTTCAATGTCAATGGCGTTTAATGTTTTGATGTTTAATTTACGTCATACTTAGCGGACTTTTCACCCAATTCCTCCGTTCATTGTCAACGGCAAATCTTCAGACGTGTGGGGACAAGATTTAGCGGACATTCAACCTGAATTTCCCTGTCATTGTTGTATATAGTTGTATATCGCGTGGCCCCTTGTGTTTACATGAGCACTCAAAAGTGTCCATTCATTCTCAATGGCATTTAATGTTTGTGTAGGACAAAGTTTGTGTTAGCACATACACTAAAAAAGTGACGATAACCTCCTTGTGCGTGTGTGTGTGTGTGTGTGTGTGTGTGTGATTATTTGGTGGTTGTGCTGGGAGTGTTTTGAGGGCCACAAACAATATTGCTTAGGGCCACCACAATCCTATAGGGCCAGCCCTGTTATTAAACATCAAATGGCAAATAGGTGCAGTCGAGGAATTATTTGTAGCATGCCATCCACATCAGTGAGGAATAATTTAATTAGCAGTGTGTAGATTCCCGAGCCCTCTCTCTCTCTTTCTGGCCCCTGTCCACTCCCATTGTTTGCCTTCCACAGAGCAGATTGCTCCCGATAACATTCACATGTACCAATGGCCGCTATCTGCAGATTGCAGAGGGGAGGCCCCCACCTCTCCAGGCCCTCCCACGACAACCCATGCCGCACAGACAGACAGCAAGGAATCTCAATCAAGCTCGTGTGCCGGGGCATTCAGTGTGCTCGCATGGCACAAATAATTGTCACGTCTTGAGTTAGAATAATGGAGCACTGCCTTAATGAGATGACAGGAGCAGAATAGCAGCCAGCGAGGGAAGGAGAGGAGGTGGTAGGGGGTGGAGGGAGGGGAGAGAGAAGAGAGGGATATGGGGCAAGGGGGCTGAAGGAATAGATGAGAAAAATGCCTGGTGCAAAAAGAGAAGGGAGGGAGGTAGTGAAAGGTGTGCAGACATTGAGGATTGGGAGACGATTGCGTCTTTGCTCTCGTATACCTTGTTTGCCGTCTCCATCTGCTTGGTGTAATTAGTGGGCAAGAACTGCAGACACCATCTGCCTTAAAGGAGGGGAGAGAGAGGGGGGGGGGGGAGAAAGACATAAGACACTGATAGAGAAGTGGAGAGAGAGAGAGAGAGAGAGAGAGAGGTTGAGTGAATAAAGAAGAGTGAGAAAGTGGGGAGGGATGGAAAAGCAAGGGGAGAGGGGCAGAGAAGTTGCGAGAACAAGACCCAGGAGGATGTGGCTGTTAACGGGTTCATCTGGAGCTGTGAGGAGCGCTGGCTGTATTTCAACTGGCGCCAGTTCATCCACATAGCCTGTTAATGTGAACCGTGCTCTTACAGATTTGCATTACTCTTGAGTGTGTGTGTGTGTGTGTGTGTGTGTGTGTGTGTGTGTGTGTGTGTGTGTGTGTGTGTGTGTGTGTGTGTGTGTGTGTGTGTGTGTGTGTGTGTGTGTGTGTGTGTGTGTGTGTGTGTGTGTGTGTGTGTGTGTGTGCATTATCGCAATATATCATTGAATGTATAAACAAAGACTTTGAAACAGATGGTGCATCTTTCATTTGATTTGATTGATTCCAAAGCAAGTGGACTTGTTTGTCTCCTGAAACAACTGGCTGATTATTTACTATTGAGACTGCTAAATTTCAAATTGAACTAGAATGACGGCACTCTGCCAATAACGTATTTTAATAACACATTTTCAGCACCCTCATTGTGTTTGAATGGACTAATAACCTAGGGTTTGTATCTTGTGTTTCTTATGTCCTCTTACTGTGTGCCTCTATATCGTTGTGTGCAGTTTTATAAGAAGCTGCCACACCCACATGCACTCCCACCTTTGAGAGTTGTGTAAATTTCCACCAAGTCTCATGCAATTCTGTTCCTATACATTTTGGAGATATCCTGGCAGAGATAAACAAATTGAATGGGACAAAAACATGAACCCAGGCCCTGACCGTTGCCTGTGTGGTGGTGGTCCGGGCACACCTAGGCTGCAATGTCAGCCTGACAGAGTGTCACGGGTTCGAATCCCGATCCCTGACGACCTTTGCTGTGTGTTACTCCCCATCTCCCTCTCCCCATTTCCTGTCAGTCTATACTGTCCTATCATTAAAGACATAAAAGACATAAAAGCCCAAAAACTAATCTTAAAATAATTAAACATAACATAAACATGAACCCAGTCGAAATCCTTTGGTGGAGATAATCAACGGCAGGTCTGCTCATGAGGGGCGCAACAACACAAGCGTAAAAAAAATAAGCGAAACAGAATCCAGCTGCGTCTGGTCAGTCGCGTGCGTGTGCACGAAACTAACACGCGCGACAATTTCACGGGACCGCGCTCATGTACATTGTCGCCCCTCGACTTCTCCGAGCGTACAACTGGAACCAAATGGACCCTAAATAACATTGATTTTACAATAGAAATTGAGGGTCCCAGAGATAGAAATGCCATTAAATGGGGGTCCGTAGATTAAACGGGTTGAGATTCACTGTTAGAACCGTAAAAAATCTTCTCTTATGGGGGGCCCCTGGTATATCTTTTCAAATGGGGGTCCACGGGCTAATTAGTGTTAATTTGGGGATCCTTGACATGAAAAGGTTTGGGAACCACTGATTTATTCTGCAGATATTGGACACATTTCCCTATGTTTCTGTCTTACACGGAAGCTTCATGCACGATTATGCAAACAGCAGCTTCGATTTTCATTTTGCACTGACGGACCTGGGGACATGGTGAACATGGACCCCACAGGACGGTAGCACTGCAGGGGGAGGTAGAGAGGAGGGAATTCTTTCATGATGGAGAAGAAGGAGGAGCGGTGGAAGGGAAGATGACAGTGACAGATGAGACGAAGCGATGCAGGCATCATAGCGGACATGGCCGGAGGCAGCGGTGGGGTCAGCACAGGGCAGAGAAGAAGGAGACAGAGGCAGCATAACTAACGTCATAGCATCCATATTGCATATACGCACATCACCTTTGCCCCATGGCGTCTTTGTCTCCAGTGTTTCCTATACTGTACATTCCAGTGGTTAACTTAAATTATTCACCTGACCAGATTCTCATGTCCCCTCTGAAGTTCTTGCAGTTCCTCCTGTGGTATTCCTGATTCTCTCCTCACGTCTCCACCTCTGTCTCTTTCTCTAGTCTGTTTGTTTTTGTCTCTATATCTGTCAATCTGTCTGCCTTCCTGACTCTCTCTCTCTCTCTCTCTCTCTCTCTCTCTCTCTCTCTCTCTCTCTCTCTCTCTCTGTGTAGGGAACTCCAACAGTGTCTTCTCCCTGGACTACATCAGCGGCTCTCTGACCGTGAATGGTCAGCTCGACAGGGAGAACCCGCTTTACTCTGCTGGATTCACCCTCACTGTCAAGGTAAGCTTTTCCTGAAGGGATCTGTAGATATCAGCAGCCAAGGAGAGGGATTCCAGACAGTTCCCCTCTCGGGGGGGTTCCATATATGCTCTACTGCATTTCATCAGCACTATAGTGGCATGAAGACTCATGAAGACTTTGATACACACTCAAACACAAAAGACCCACTGAATTGATTTCAGCTGTTAATTCCAAACATGCAAACATGAGCCGCTTTAATTACTTCAGTCTATATATGTAGCTTAATAACTAGTATTATAGTTATTGTTTTTTTTGTATGCCCAATGCATTTGTATTTAGTTCATAAACTTAACATAACTATAACTAAATGCATTTGAAATAAAATAAAATTTAACTTTTTAGGAATTCCAATTCAAAAAGAATATTCAGGATTATAATTCAAATGTATAGCAAACATAGCCGATCTACAAGCTCAAAACACGTCGCAGCCTGAGGCGTTTTGAGCTTGGAAGGACAGGAGAAAAGGAGGGTGAGGGGATGAAGGAGTAGGATTTGGTGTCCTCTGAGGTTCTGAGATCCTTTTTATTTGAGCCAGCTCTCTTAGCTTTTCATCGTGTGGAACCTGCCCCCCTCGCCCATGGCCCTAAATCGTAGGGCCATGGGCGAGAGTCAGTCAGTAATCCTCAGAGTCAGTTTAACTACAAAAGTGCACAAATCTATATCTAACTATAACTGCACCAAGTCCCTGTGTGTGTATTCAATTGAATTCAACACACACGTTCCACACCCCCACATGGAGTGCAGTGCCCGGTGTCGAGTCGGTCGGACCCACGGTTGTCCAGAACCGCCACAAAAGGCATCTGTCTGCCCGGGCTCTGGGCCTGATCACCATTATATCTCCATATATGGAGATATAATGGTCTGTTAGTGTTCTGACATCACAATGTTGTTGAAGTGACAGCAGAAGTTGAAGGATTTCTGATCAAAGGCCTATAGCGTTTTGTAACAGTACCTGTTAGCGGAGTTTTGATGGGCCGTCCTGACAAAGCGCTTTGACGTGTATCGTGGAAAGAAATGGTCTTCGATAACCTCACTGGCAAGTCACAAAAAGCAGTTACGTATTATAGAGCATACTGTAGCAGTGGGTGTGGTTGTCGCTAAACAAAATGTATTAAATGTAGTATATCATATAATTAAATATTATTTTATTATTATTATTATTTTTCCACAGCGACAAACGTTTTATGGTCATGATTCATCCTACTATAAATGTGCCACGTCTCTGTCTGTCTGTCTGTCTGTCTGTCTGTCTGTCTGTCTGTCTGTCTGTCTGTCTGTCTGTCTGTCTGTCTGTCTGTCTGTCTGTCTGTCTGTCTGCGTGTGTGCACGGTTGTAATGCATGTAACTCGAGAACCGTTTAACACACCGACTTCACATTCGACACACACGTTCCACACCCCCACAGGGAGTGCAGTGCCAGGTATCGAGTCGGTCGGACCCACGGTTCTCCAGAACCACCACAGAAGGCTCTGGTCAGCCAATTGAGGCTCAACCAATCAGGCTCTGCCAGTGGGCCGGGTTGAGACTTCACACACAGGCACACAGATCCTAGGGAAAATAAAGAGGATAAAGCACGGAGGTGTGGCCCGGTCTCCTGCGGGAGGTTTGCACATTCTCAGTGTAAACAGGAACTGCGATGATGGAGTGTTCCAGCAGTGGTGCTAGATAGAAAGCGCATAACTTTTGAGTTATGCAGAGTTGAGAATTAAACAGCAGTCACCCTTCCCTTTTCAAATGTTTTATATCATCCACAGCACTTGAATGAACAGTATCCGTGTTCCTTTGTCATTTCACAAAAATAAAAGTCTGACACATGTACTAAAGAACATGGAAAGGAAAATATACAAAAACATTAACATTTAGTAAATGTACTTTCAGTCTGTTATACACAATACACAATCAACATTTTTTTTATATCCTTTTTATTATTTCAGTTCAGGGTCAGCAACTCTCATGCACCTCTAGTACCTCTGCTGGAACACTCCATCATCGCAGTTCCTGTTTACACTGAGCATGTGCAAACCTCCCGCAGGAGACCGGGCCACACCTCCGTGCTCTATCCTCTTTATTTGTCCTAGTACAGATCTCCATTTGGGACACTGGCTGACGGGTGCTATGACAACGTATATCATTAGGTTCCCAAGTTGCATCGTTCCCAAGTAGGCTGGTGGCCGACTGCGACGGGCACGTACAGGTCTAGTTCTATAAAAATGTACGAGACTGTACTATTGTACGTTGCTGACTTTTATTTATTTAAAATGTAATTTGAAACGCCCATAGCATATATATGTACTATCCCAGTGCAGCGTGTGTGTGTGGGGACATCCCTAGTCTATCTTCTTAATTGAAATCAATGATTACAAAGAAGTGAAATAAGCAAAAGTGCTGATATGAAAAAATATCCCCCCCCCCAAAAAAAAGAAAAAGAAAATATTTATAAGATATGGATTTGTTTTCCCATTCTCCCCCTTCTCTCTGCTTGCGCTATACTCTTAGATGGCGCAGCTATTGATTGTGGATTGCCATAGTAATACAACTAATTTCTCAACTTCAGTTTAGATAGCATTGAGCATATAGAGGTGGAGGCCAAGTGATTCAGCGGGTGGAGGTTAAACTAGCCCGATTACCCAGTGGACCACCGTTGTTGTTCCAGACTGTCCCCCGCCCCCTCCTATCGCCCTGTGTGTGACGTCGCTCCATCAATAAAACACCCAGGAGCAGCTCTCCGCTCCTGTCTTTCTAAAACTCTCCCCATGCACCATTCATTCTCCATTCTTTTCTCCAAGGCCTCCACGTCACTGGGTGGACGCTGGCAGACACAGAAAGGGAACGAGAGAGTAATTGGGTCTTCTCAATGGGACTCCTTTCTCTTATATCGTGTGTGTGTGTGTGTGTGTGTGTGTGTGTGTGTGTGTGTGTGTGTGTGTGTGTGTGTGTGTGTGTGTGTGTGTGTGTGTGTGTGTGTGTGTGTGTGTGTGTGTGTGTGTGGCCCTCTGTTGGCCTCACTTTGTGCCTATTTCTATGATTGCTTTGTGTCCGTCCATCTTTTGATCCAATAAATGAACAGCTGTAAATACAGAGCCAGAGATTGCGCGCGCTGACCGACCACTAAATGACATTTTCAGTGCAATGAAATGCGTCTTTCTCCCTCTCTGTCTGTCTGTCTGTCAGGGAACGGAGCTGAACGAGGACCGCTCCCCATCAGACGCCTCGGTCATGACCACCTTCACCATCCTGCTGATTGACCAGAACGACAACGCCCCCAAATTCAACAGCTCCGAGTATCGCGTGCGAATCACCGAGCTGGCCCAAGTGGGCTTCGCCCTGCCTTTGTTCATCCAGGCAGAGGACAAGGACGAGGTATGTGGTCCCCGTGTGCATGCAGCCATCTTGAAAGGGATCACTCACAAAAACATGCAGTAATCCTGCTCTCTAAACTGCCTCCCCCTGGCCAGCCGGGGCACCTGATGGAGAGGAAAGGAACTGGTTGGAATAACGTGTTTCTTCCACGCACTACGTCCGGCCGGGGAAACTCCCCTCTGTCAGGTGAAAAGGAGCAGCTTGGAATCCTCATGCATTGAAGGAAGCATGAGGTCAGTCCACTGCTCTCCCCGGGTTGGCAGAGGAAGTGTAGCGCCCATTATTACATTAGATAATGGCTTTTTCAAAACCGCAAACACAACAATGCTAAACCCTGACACTCCTTTTGCATGATGACTCTTTTGCCATCAAATGTCTTTCTTAACTGTTCCCAAAATGGAACTTGAGTACACACTTTAGTGCCCAATTTAAAACACAATCGTGGAAATGGAACACACCATATGAATGACAAAGACTAATTTACTATAAAATAAGTAGATCTACTTTTTTCATAGTCAAACATAAAACTGCAGACTAATATGCAGCCAAAACTGTTTTTACTGTACAATTTACATTACTCTAAACCGGCCTGCTCATTTAGCCCTAGCCTGAGCTAATGTGTTTCTGTTAAGGTTTCTGGTCTAGAGGGGTGGGTCACGGCAGAGATTTGCGCACACCCTGATTGGATCCCACCGATCTGTCAGTCACCCCAGGCCCCTCCTCTCCCCCCTAGTGCAGCGCTACGTCACATAATTTGGAGCGACGCCCACCCTGAACGGTTGACTCCCACTTTAAGACCAGAGCGGCCAATGCGTTCCACCAGGCTTTCTTTTTTTGCGCCGACGAAAATGAAAGCCTCGTTCCCGAGGCTAATATAGCCCTGACAGGCCTCAACGCTAACACTCACGTCGCTACAAGCCTCCTCCATGGCCTGGAGCAGTGGACCTGGACCCTTCCGTTCATATAACTCCTCAATGGGATTCAGGAAAGGAGAATGTGGTCCTGGAACCACTCACGCACTTGAGCAGCTCAGTGTTGTAGGTTGATGCTTTGAGATGTGTGAGTGTGTGCAACAACTGAACATTGTGTGTAGTGTTTGGACAACAAGGTGATGTGTAATTGACATCAGAATGTAAAGAAGGAAAGTCAGAGTCTAATGCAGATGAGAGAGTGTGAAGCAGTGCAAATTTGTACATGAAGTGAAGGTTGTGCAAATTGTGCCATGCATATTTTCAATTTGTTAACAAGTGGATGCTCTCTTCAACAATTTCCCATGGTGCATTTGCCAGTACCGTGTACATACATACACATACCCCCCCACCCCACCCCCCCTCCCCCCACACACACACACACACACACACACACACACACACACACACACACACACACACACACACACACACACTCAGTCACTCATGTGACTAGCATGCACATTCAGCTCTACTACAATTTAAATTATTGAAACCTGATACCAGATTCTACAAAAGTCTTCTGAATCCTGACAGTTTTCTGAAAAACCTACAGTACGTATGTATGTGATTCTCAAGCTATTTCATGTCAAGGACCCCAGAAATGATATCTAATTGGCCACTGACCCCCATATGGAAATATGTTGTTCCAGGGACCACCCAGAAACAACGATTTGAGTTAAACGTTCGCTGGGAAAGAATATTTTAATGATATATATTTATATGATATAATGTGCCACATTTTCACGGTTTTTCAAAAATAGCAGATCTACAAGCTATGAGCTTGTAGATCTGCTATTTTTCAACAGCTAAAGTTTAAATGAATAGTTAAAAGTGGTTAAAAGCTATAAGGCGACGACTGATGCGTCCTCAGGTCTAAATGGGTTAATTTGCTCTGGAAGAGATGGGGAGGTAGAGAGCATCAAATTATACCTAACGAGGAAAATCAATCACCTGGGATGGAGATAAGCCGAAAGCTACCGTATAGTCAACTCTGATTGATTCACCCAACGGCAGCCGGCCGGGGTGGAATTTGACAGATAACTGCAAGTCAAGTGGATCGGTGAGGAAAAGATGTAGGGAGGAGGAAAAGGAAGTGGGAGAAATGTCACAGTAAAATCCTCCGTTTTCATTTTGTCCATTTGTAACTCTGAGACTGTACAAATGTGTGACATGATGGACCCATCATTTGGTTCCATTTGTACACTCTGAGGGTTTTCCTGTGTGTTTAGCATAACTAATGTAGTGAAGTCAGAAGTGGTACTGTCTGTAGTGACTGTCTGTCAGGATTGATGGAGAGAGAGAGAGAGAGAGAGAGAGACAGCATGCATGAGAAACAGAAACTCAGAGAGAGAGAGAGAGGGGCCTGTGTATGAGAGACAGTGAAACAGAGTCAGCTCAGCATGGAGGTTTTTTTTGCCGCCGCTGTTGTTTATTCATGCCAGGGGAGTGTATTTGCTGCTGTCGGCATGGCGCACGTGTGTGTGAGCATTGCTGCACACCAGTGCACGGTGGCGACGTGCACTGGGGGGGTCGACCCGTACACCTGGCGCGCGGTGTGTGTGAGTGTGTGTGTGTGTGTGTGTGTGCTGGCGTTGCAGTCACTCTGAACTCCCTGACGTTAGGGTGTCACACACTGTGAAATCCTCTGTGTTCATTTAACTCTGAGAATGTACCGATGGACCCGTATGGGTTGTTGTTTTACTTCCCGTGATTCTACAGTAATAACTGAAGGGAAACTAGTGATATAAAACTAAATGGGATGCTGTTGAAAAGCGCGCGCACACACACACACACACACACACACACACACACACACACACACACACACACACACACAGACAGACAGACAGACCTAAAAGAAGCATTGGTGCAATTTCTTGCTATGCTAACAAGAACAACTCATCTATTCAAAGCGAGTGCTTTTTTTCACTCTTCTCTCTCAGGGTAGATTCACCCACCTGCTCAATCTGCAGCGCTACGCTGCCTGTTAACCTTCTCACTCTAGCAGAGACTCGGCGACGTCTCCATTCACTGCTGTGTATAGTATGAAGGTTGAGCTGAAGAGGGCTTGTGGCAAACTGCCGTATGGCTACAGTACACAGAGGCTGACATGTACTCTTTAGGAACTGGGTCGCTTGATTTCATCAACTAAAACTATGACAAAAACGGAATAAAGACTAAATGAAAAACTAAGCCGTGATGACTAAAACTATAAGACTAAATACATTGACAATTTCTTCAACAAATAAAAACTACATCGATCTACTTCATCGATCTACAAGCTTTAGCCACGCGTGTGATTAAATTAAAATTTGCCGTCAAACACTATTCGCTCGCTCAAAAGTTGCAGATCTACAAGCTCACCTTGCGTCTTGCCGCGGGCACGTTGTGAACTTGTAGATCTGCTATTTCCAGCATGCATCATCACCGCTGCGTAACCATGTGTAACTTAAACTTTTTAGCCATATCTGCAGTATATAGCAAAGCTCTCTCTGATCACCAACAACACACAGTACAGTACAGCGCAGGGGTCAGTGGCAGTGCAATGAAACGGATTTTGCACGCTCAAATCTGTGCAACTCGGTGAAATTATTGCACATACTGTACTGCCAAATCATGTGTTGCGCCGTGATGGACATTAATGTTAAAC